>NC_056732.1:1403756880-1403789380 GCF_019279795.1 Protopterus annectens | reverse complement strand
GACTACTGATGTAGAGCAAAGGTCACCCATGTTAGTATAACCAGGTCAAGGATGTTGCTTCCTCTAGTGGGGGGGGGGGGGGGCAGAATTAGCTGGTCCAGGGCATTGGAATTGATGAATTCCAGGAAGCTTTTTGCCAGTGTATTGGTGCTTGAGCAGTTTTCCCAGCTGATGGAGGGGTAGATGAAGTCTCCTAGTATGAAAGTGTTGGGTTGGACATTGATAGATCTCAGGGTGCTTAGGAATGTGGAATGAGAGTCTAGGGACATGTTGTTGACCTATAGTAGGCTATGACCTGGATTGCTAGCTTACCCAATGTTAGTTGTACCTGAAGTATCTCAGATGCGTTATGCTGGGCTACTAGTCTGGAGGTGTGCATATCTTTTATGAATATGGGGACACCTCTGCCTTTGGAGCTACAGTCCATGTTTCAGGACTGAAAGGTGTGGAATGAGTTATAGCCTGGTAGCACAGGGGTGCTTTCTGCCGCTTTAAACCATATCTCCGTTACAGCACAAATGTCAATGTTCTGCATTTTGAGGAGTGCTTCGAGCGAGTGCATCTTGAGATTTAGACTTCTAGCATTGAGCAGCATGACCCACAGATTGTATTTATTTATAGTTGTTACAGTTGTAATTTGGTCTTTGGAACACCACCTAAAAAAGGCACTATAGAGGTGGCAAGAGCCTTAGCCAGTACCCGGAAGCCCACGGGTGACAGATGCAGGCCATCTCCGGCAAAGCATCGAGGTCTGTCAGTCATGTCATCCCAAGCAGACAGATACTGGATCCCCTTAGAATGACACCAGAAATGTAGCCAATTGTTGACATCAATCATTTTTTTGTTTGTAATGCAGTATCATTCTGGGTGACGGTAGGATACTGCTTAGGACTAGGGTCATACCTGCCTGGGCCACATAATCCGAGAGCTCCACTATGTGTCTTTTCATGTAGTCCACGGAGGTGCATCTCAGGTCATTCACACCCACATGGACAATGACAGTGTCATACTTGTACTTATTGTGGAGTGACCTGAGTGCGTGTGTTATGTGCTGGACTCTGGCACCTGATAGACAGCTGATTGTTACCTTTTCCTTATTCAACCTAGTTAGTGGGACATCTGTGTGCCTCACTATTGAATCACCTATGATTAGTGTATTGGGCAAGGTGTTTAGCCTTAGGGGATTAGGTTGAGGGGCATGCTGTGGATGTGAGCTACGTGTCCTGTAATTTGTGTTGTGTTGTGGTGGTCGAGTGCATTTTTGTCTTGGAGGTCCTTCTGTTTGGGTAAATTTCTATTGAGAGCCTCCACGAAGGTGGGTGTGTGGTTTGTGTTTTTATGTGAGAGATGTGATGGTGGGTATTCTGAAGGGCTATGTGTTCCATGTGGTGTGGTGCAGGTGTTGACCTTGTCCTCTTGACCAGCTAGTCCGGTTTTGGCTGGAGAGTGCGTAGCTTCCAATTTGGTGATAGAAGTGCATCTCTCAGAAGTCTGAGTGTTGAGAGGTAAGAGGAGAGGGTTGTCTGTGTACATGAGACAGTTGCTACAGTGGCTCAGAATGCCTAAATGCACCAGGTTAATAGGAGAAAGCACAGGGAACTGCTCTTTAATCATGTAAGGTGGGGTGGTCATAACTACTAAGTACTGGAGCTATTTCCGTGAAGAACAACTAGTGCTGATGGCACTTAGGTGTGCTACAATTTTTCTTCTTCTTTCGGCTTTTCCCTGTTAGGGGTCGCCACAGAGGATCACCTGTCCGTTTATGATTGGCAGTGAAGTTTTACAGTGTTGAGTTGCCAGCCTGGCGCCCAACCTTCCACAGAAGGCACACACAAGCACGCCTAGGGCCAATTTAGAGCGTCCAGTCCACCTACAGCATGTCTTTGGGATGTGGGAGGAAACCAATAATTGCTACAAAAACTTTTGAAGTGCAAAGCGATTAAGCTATTTGAAGTGCAAGAGAGAAAGAACTAGTAAGATTCAAGGGAAAAACTGAAGAGCAGACTTTCTGGCACCAGTAATACTTTAACTCAGGCCAGCGCTGCTAGGCAGAGCTTAAACAAGCGTAAACCTGTGCAAACATGGGCTTTTAAAACAGAAAGTTGAAAGGGATGGAAAAACTGCCCAAATGGCCAATAAACTACAATTTCTGGGCCAGAAACCATGCCTCCAGTGGTAGATAGGCTACCTAGTGCTTACCACTCCCACTGATAAGCTAGAAGGTTTCCCTCCAACACAGAAAGGCTTGGGGGGCTCAGAAGCTTACAAACAGTCCTGGATACAGCAAATCTGTATCTGGACTAGACTAGTTACAGGAAAGGTGGGATACAAGTGCAAAAGCAGGCTTTTAAAACAGAAAGTTGAAATGGATGGAAAAACTGCACAAACGACCAATAGGCTACAATATCTGGGTCAGAAACCACTCCTCTTGTGGTAGATAGGCTACTTAGTGGTTACCACTCCCACTGATAAGCTAGAAGGCTTCCCTCCAACACAGAAATGCTTGGGGGGGCTCAGAAGCTTACAAACAGTCCTGGATACAGCAAATCTGTATCTGGACTAGACTAGTTGCAGAAAAGGTGGGAAACAAGCACAAATGCGGGCTTTTAAAAGCTGAAAATGAAGGGCAAATAAAACTTCAAATTTTTCTTTCCCAAATGGGATGAGAAGAAATCAGAAATTATCTACAACACTCGCTAACAACTAACGATAGTACTAAGACCAAGAAACTAACACCACAAATTAGCTAACATAAATAAGAGTTGGAGCACTTATCTGTCAGATCTGCATTGCTTTTCCAAGAGTTGGTAAATGAGATCTGAGTTAGTCATGGGGCAACAGGAAATTATGGGAAAAAGTTTAGGAAGGACTCAAGGCTGGAGCACTAAATTGGCTGGATCAGATCTGAGCTGGGGCTTCAGGACCCATATGTCAGATTGGACAGACTGAATGAATAGGATCACAAAATTTTGGGGAACAGCACTTAGCTATAGCCTAGCAAAATCCACATCTGTTCACAAGGGGTGTAAATGAGATCCGATTTAATCTTGCTCACTAGAGCATAATGAGAAAAGAATCCTTAAAGGGCTTGAGGCTGGAACACTAGTTTTGTAGGACTGGATCTGATGACCTGAAAGCCAGATCAGATGGACAGAATGACTAGGATCTCCATTTTAATTGGAAGTTTTAGTTACTATTTTTAATTTATTTTGCTTAGTTTGTAGCACTTTTTTGAATTGTTAGAAAACATGTGAATGCACTGAACTGAATAACAAAATAAAGAATCTGTTTTTGGACTGGAAATTAAGATGCGGTGGTGGTGCTGCGGTAGCATTGTCGCCTCACAGTTAGACGTTGCCCTTCGATTCTCAGAGCGTCTTCTGTGTGTCAACATGCGTGAATAGGCGTTCCTTCGTTGAAGGTTATGCGTTAGGCCCGGCAAGCCAGCGCATAAAAATCTACTGCCAATCATTAGCAGACCGGAGTTCCGCTATGGCGACCCCTAACCGGGAAAAGCCGAAAGACACAAACAAACAAACAATACTGCAAATATATTCATAATAGAAAATTACTATGGATGTAATTATTTTATTTTGAAATGTTAAACTTGAAGTATCTTTCTTTGTTGATACCATACTCATTCCAGCCTACTTAATTATACTTGAAATGTTTTATATGTTAAGTTTAATATATTTTTGTATGCTATGTTAAAGTTGTTATTGTTAGACAAAAAGTAATTGCAAAAAAATGGAAACATAGATTCATAGATTCATAGATTAGTACTAAGCTAACTGCCCTTGCGAGCCATTTTAAGCCTAGCCAATTATCTCTTGTGAGACTCAAACCCTGCACCTTGTGTTTGCAAGGCAAACACCTTAACCATTAGGCCACCCTCCCAACCCCAATGGAATGTTTGCAACAGATGGCGAAAAATATTGCTGATCTACAGGTACAAAGTGTTTTGATGACGTGGGGGGAGGTACAGTTGTATAGTAGCTGTTAAAATTTGACACTGTCTCAGTGGCATATGGATTCTGTGGCTGAAAAAACACATACTGGCAGATTTCCAGAACTCAGAATTCTCTCCTCTGACTGTCTGTGGCAGGGTATTGGCTAAGCCCCTCCCATCGGGGAAGCCTTACCTCTGTTTCAGGAAGTCAGTTGTTCAGGCGTTTAGTACTCAGTAGGGCATAACAAAGAAGGACCAGAAGCAAGAAATGCCTGAAAACAGCCAATTCACAGCCAGAAAATACCAACACAAATAACCAAAGCCAACCAACAACACAACAGATTGGATACGATGTAAATGTGTGTGTGTGTGTGTGTGTGTGTGTGTATATATATATATATATATATATATATATATATATATATATATATGTGGATCTAGGACTTTTGATCGAAAGATCAAAAGCCCAAATCCATTACCACCGAACACACTTTAACAAAAGCGCTTTCATCGAAAAAGCGCTTTCGTTAAAGTATGTTAACAAAAAACAAAAACCCCACAAAATCTACTTGAATGCAGGGGGGCAAGCCCCCCTGCCCCCCGATGTGGGGGAATGTGCCCCCCACACCCCCCTACTTTAATATTCTCACTCCGAGGTCACACTACAGTGGGGAAAAGGGAATTTTCCCTTACCACACCATAGTATGACCGGAACAACAAACATACTTACACGAAAGTGCTGCTTCGGTGAACAGCACTTTCGCGCGAGTATGCTCAACAAATTGGGATTTGGTGAAAGATGCAGTCGAGCATCTGTACGGATCCCATATATATAAAATGTGGGATGGTGGGTGGGTGTTGCAAATGAGGCAATGTGAAATTCAAACATCTACTGTTAAAGAAAAGTAGGGCGTACATAGCTGTACTATGCTTATCATTCACACTACCGCAGTAGCATATGGATAGAGTCCCAAAGCTTATCCTATATGGGATGAGGAAAGATAAGGATTCAGGAGACCCTGAAGAATTGTCCTCACAAAGTCTGCTCCGGAACTTGAGAAAGAATCCATTTTTTAGTGTTTTGTAAAGATATGGACAAAGAACCAGGTTGCTTCACCTAGAAAGCTTCCAAAGTCCTTTTCCATTATGTCACTAAAGAGAATAAGGCTCTGATGGAATGTACTTTAATCTTGCCTGGAACAGATTTAGCTTGGTGGGAGTAGCAAAAAACAATAGCAGAGGACAACCAATGAGCAATCATTTGCTTAGAGACAGGCTGACCCTTATCCTCAGAATAGGAAATAAACAGCTGTTCAGCCTTCCTGAAGTTCTGTCAAGGGAGTATCTGAGCTGCCTCTGCTCATCTAAAATATACATTTTCTTTCTGGAACCTTAAAACAAGGGGTACATTCAGAAATAATGTTTGGCATGAACGATGGATTAGTGTGTAAAAAAAAAAAAAAAAAAGTCCTTGGAAATCCAATAAGGTTTGCCCACCATGAGATTTTACAGCTCAGAGACTCACCTTGCAGATATCAAAGCAATAATAAGAAAAGTCTTCCAGGTGATGAACTTTAAATCAGCCTGAAAGGCAGGTCTAAAAGGAGATGTGGTTAATTTTTCAAGAAAAAAGTTGATATCCCAAGGAGCAGGAATTTGCTTTCAAGGGG
Source organism: Protopterus annectens (assembly GCF_019279795.1). Taxonomy (NCBI): domain Eukaryota; kingdom Metazoa; phylum Chordata; order Ceratodontiformes; family Protopteridae; genus Protopterus; species Protopterus annectens. The sequence continues at coordinate 1,403,783,761 of NC_056732.1, read as the reverse complement.
TCTTGAATGCAACATTCCTTTCATAAACTGTTTGACCACAAAAAAAGGATGAAAGAGGGGATACATGGGCAGACAAGCTGAGATGCCAGCAAGATGCACCTTGATAGATTCACAAGATAAGCCATCATTGAGTAGCTCATAAAAAATATGTCAAAACCAGAGGGGCAGGCATCATAACAGACCATATGATCTTGGTTAACCACCACCTAGAACACCTTTTCCTGTTGTGAACATAAGATTTTCTAGTTGCAGCTTTTCTAACTTCCTTCAAAACTGCTGCACACCCTCATTGAACAAGTGCCCAAAAAGTCTCAAGACAGAATCATCCAGGCTGTCAGTTACAATTACTCTAAGTTGGGGTGCACCAGTCTCCCCTGACACTGCACTTGGCCAATTCCTTTAAAACAGAGAACCAAATTTGCCTGGGTCAAAAGAGAATCGCCACAATGATCATTGCAATTTATTTCTGGATCTTCAGACAAACCTTGGGTATCAGTGGAAAGGGTGGGAATGCATAAAGAAACATTGCCATCTAAGGAAACGTAAATAAGTCTATCCTTCAAGCATGGCTGCAAGGATGTCTTCAACTTAATTTTTACTGTTTATTTTGAAAGGAAGTCAACAGATGTATCTAAGGTGTTCTCCACATCTGGAACAAATCCTGGAAGACGTTCATCCTGGATTTCCATTCATGGGGGTTTAGATATTAGTCTGTATGCCATTATGTTTTGCTTTGACAGGATGTAAGAGGCCTGAAGCATCAAAAAATGCTGTAAGGTTAGCTCCCAGGCCATCACTGCCACTCAGCAAAGAGGGTATAACCTTGCACTCCCTTGTCTATTCAGGTACTACTTAACTGTGGTGTTGTCTGTGACCGATAAAAGGGGACCTGGAGATGATAAGCAGTGGTGAGCTTTTAAGGCCTGAATCACTGCTAACATTTCTTTGGATTTTACGTGCCTTGTAGCATTCAAAAGACCCCTTTTGCTTTACACTTGAACTACCCTAGAACACTGCTCCCTGTGCAAAATCTAATAAGTCCATCTGGACTGACTGAACTAAGGTCTGAAGGGAGAACAGAAGGCCTGGACTGAGAGACCTTTGATCACTCTACAACTATAACTCCAATTTTACAAATTCCAGCATTACTACATGGAACTCTAAGGGATGCAGGTGCTGAGACCAACAACTGTTATAAGTACCACTGAGGCTTTCTCATATGGAGTCAAGCCAGTGGTATCATGAGGATCATTGATGACATGAGGTCTAGAATTTTGAGAAATGCTGTTAAGAAGGTACCTTCTTAAACAGAGAAAGTCCTGAAAATGTTCTGATAATTCAGGACTTTGTCTTCTGGTAGAAGTCTGTCATAAACCCAGGAAGGCGATTCTTTGAGAGGAAGCAAGACCGGACTTTTGTAGGTTCAAATTGAAACCCAGGTGAGCTAGAATGTTTGAGACCTTGTCTAATGATTCTAAACACCTGGAAACAGATTCTGGATAAATCAGTACATTTTCTAAGTAAGGGAAAGTGTGAATGCCCTGGGTCTTGCAGTAAGCAAACACTGAAGCCAGGCAATTCATAAATACTCTAGGTGCAGTAGATAGCCCAAAGGGTAGTGCAGAAAACTGATACTGTGAGCCAGGCACAGCAAATCCCAACTATTTTATGAAGTTGGGAGCAAGTGGAATGTGATAATGAGCATCTTATACATGTAAAGTCGCCATGAAACAGTTGTCTGTAAGAAGGGGCAAGACTGTCAGCAGGGTGAGCATTTTGAATGTGGGTACTTTTCGAAAGGTATCTAGGTAAGACAAATCTAACACTGGTCTCTGTAATAGCTCCTTTTCGGGTACTAAAACAAAATGAGTAAAATGCTTTTCATTTCTGTGGCGCAGAACCTGGTTCTATAATCGCAGTTTGGAACATGTGAAGGCAGTAACAGAGACAACAAATATGTCTGGACTGGTGGGTGTGGATGGATTCCACTAAAAGGAGGAGGATTTTCTGTCCACTGCCATGATTATCTTCTCTGAATTATTCATTTTTCTGACACTATTTGTGGCCAGGCTGCTAGGCTTAACAAAAGTCTGAGGGAAGGGGGAAGGGGGAAGGGGAAAGGGGAGGAGTTAGAGGAGAAAGAGACAGGATGCCCAAGTTTCGGCATAGATATTCTTTAGCAGGGGATTGATCTTTTTTGAAAAAGGAACCCCTTCTGTTTGATTTCAAAGCATTATCTGCCTACCATTTCGTCTTGGTACACTGACTCTTGTTAGACTGGGAATTTTGTTTGTTCTGTCCTTTGAAGTTGAAGGCCTTGTTAGGGGAAACACATTCTGGATACCCCATAAATCAATTTACCTCTATTATTCCATTGGTTCTGCTGCTACCCAGATTCTCAAAACAAACAAACACCAATTCAGAACTTAAAGAAGCATTCAAAATCTTATTTTTAAACCTTCAGAAAAATTCTGGTTATGTAACCAAGCAAACCTTTTCAATACAACAGAAGCCACTGCATTTCTAGAAATTGTGTCCATGCTTTCCAAGACACATCTCAAAGCATATTTCGAAACCTGAGTCACACTAGAAAATCTCATTCATATACCAGTTCAGTTCATCAGGCAAATATGCAGCAAAATAATCTAAACTGTAAGCACATTGCAAAATAAACCTCCACATAAAACCTTGATAATTTAGAATTCTAAAGACTAAATTACTAGACTAATCTTCCCCTGAGAGTCTAGACTCTAACCAATTTTATCCCAGAGTTTAGGGTTAGAAAATGCCAAGGATCTCTTACAAGAGTTGACAGCTGGACAAACAGCAGCTGGGTCAGCTGACAAAAGAGCAACGAGACATGCAAGACTACAGTATACTTTGTATTTTCTCATAGCCTTTTTAAGAATGGGTTCACAATACAAAGGAGTTTTACATGCAGTTTTATAGACATCTTCTAAGGCTGGTAACAGAGAAGAAACTACCAAAATATTTGGAATATAATCTTCAATAAGATTATAAACTCTGCAGATCTCTGTCACAGCTCCAGATTGCTTCCAGTCAAATACATCTCTAAACCTAGCTATAATCTGTGGAAAGATGAATACCTCATGGTGTCTGGCATACAAGGTGATCTCAGACCCCACCTTGATGGAACTGCTGCATATCTGCAAGTCAAGCTCCACTCAAGTAACCCACATGCATGGCCTCAATCTGGTCAGTGACTTCAACAGGACTTGCTGGCGGGACACATTTGTGTCCCAGAGACTCTGCTATCTGTGGAATAAACTCCCTCTCCATGTTAAGCAGAGTACCTCTTTACCCTTTTTTTAAGTGCAACCTGGATAACTGGATACAGAAAATACACCCCTGGGATTCTACCTGTGGACCTGCTGGACAGGGCCATCGGGTGCTGACTTGTCTAAACATGGGCTAAACTCTTGGCTAGGCTTATAAGGGCCTCAGAGCCAATAGCCTAGTAACTTCCTATGATCCTATGGGTTTTTGAACCTGTTCATCTGTCAAAGAATCAGACTGGCTGGACTCTGAGTGTTCACTACTGTCTGCATTACAGGCTCCACCAAAATCTGCAGCCATAGTCTGATCTCTAGAGAAGGTAGCCTCATCATCATTCTGAAGAGGAGCATAGTCTACAAAATTATCTTATTGTAAAAATTTCTTCAAGTACACTTGCGTAAGTCCTACTTATCTGTAACATTAGATGTCCTTCCATATCACTGCTGCAGTATTCCTAACAGAAGAGATCTCCTGCCAAGGATAGCCCTACATACAGACAGTGTACCAAAGCCTTTAGAAAGTACAAGCACCATGCATCACACACATATGCTCCCCATGCAAGGCATAAGGCAGAAAGGTGACGTATGGATGTACACATTTAGAACTTCTTTGCTGCCAGTCCAAATGTCATCACTGAACTTCGGTCTGAGCGCCTTTCTTCTGTGCTGGTTACCAAGCCAGTTTTCAGATAAGTGCCCTGTTGGGGTTTATCCTTCTTTCTTTTTTATTTACTACTGGTTGGTTACATGTCATCCAGAAAGGTAAAAATGTCAGTGTGGGAGGCAGACTCCCCATAAAGACCATCAAGCCCAGTGTCTTTTTTGTTTGGGTGCTTCCTATGACCATATTCAGTGTTCCATCTGCCAAGCTTTTGGCCCAAGACCCTACGTATTTGTATTTCCTCCTTATTTATTTACCATGAAAACCATTATCATAAGCTGGTGGCTCAAGGGGCTACGGCAAAGTCTTCCCATTCCAAGGGTCACCCGTTGGCCAAGAAGAAGGCCAAAATAGTTAGGTCTGATATGGCTGCTGTCCATAGACATCTTTCTTGAGGCTAGTGAAATCCTGGAGGATTAACTGGTAGTCACATTGGATTTCTCTGCCACAACCCCATTGAAGGCCAGCATTGATCCCACTTCTTGCATGTCCTCTGAAGTTTTATAAACATCTGCTTGATGTTCACCAGGAGCCGCAGGTGATTATATCTGAGGGAACAAGGGGGCTTCTGCAGATCTTGAGGGAGGAAATCCCTACTATGCTTATTGAGTGTCTCCAAGAGTCTGAACTTCTCAGGGTGCATACCTCTCAACCTTTTAGCCTAAAAAATCTGGACCTAATGGGGAGAAAAAGGCCCAAAAATAGGGGCAGTTTTTAAATATTGCTCTTATAAACTTAGAAAGCAGCTAAAAGAACAGGATTTGTGTTAAACTTTTCTAAAGAATATGAAGTCGGAAACTCAAATGTATGTCATTATTTAGTGATTTAATTCCTCACATCATTCTAGTGATTTGCCAGAAAATCATAAATTTTATGACAAAAAGACTGAAATCATGAGCCAAACATTGGGACATCCTATGAAATCTGGACAGTTGAGAGCTATGCCAGGGTGTTTCATGCTGACATCCTGCAGAAAAAAGAAACAGAAAACCAAGCATATTCCCCCTTTAGTTAAGGATCCTCAATGAGAATGGCAGGATTTTACTCAGAGATTGTTTAATGCTTTAATGTCTTTAAAGCCTCATCAAGGGGGTTCTGTGCCTGCTCCCTCCTGGTCTTCCACTCCTCTTAAAAGACCTAGGCAGCTGTATTCCTCTAATGAGGATCAGGATTTGGAGGAATCCCTTCCACTGTGGACTATGGTTCTGAGGAAGAGGATTCTATTAGTCTGGATTCCGCTTTAAAGCAGCTCTCCTTTGGGGGATACTGTAACTTGTATGATGGAAAGATTGCTTTCAAGTTTCTAATACCTAGAAAAGGAATTATGAGCTCCTTCAGATGGAGTCTTCCAAGCCTTCTGGTGTTCCCCAGTTCTGACTGCCCTCCTGGATACATTTTCAGCAGCTTCTGTGGCCCCTGATTCAAAGCCCCCAGCTTGCAAGAAACCTAACAGATTTTACAAGGTGCCTGATGACTGCAAATTTCTGTATAAATGCCCTTCTGCTGTTCCTTCTGTTGTGTAGGTAGGGAGGAGTTTTTATTCCAGGATATTTTTGGTTCCCAGAAAGGAGGGCACTTGGAGACCAATTCTGGAACTATATAAAGCTCAACACCTTTCTCAAGATTCTTTCCTTTTAGATGTTGTCTCTTCAAACCTTATTCCCCTTTCATCTTCCCCAGGCCATTCTGGTCTTTCTGGATCTCATAGATGCCTATCTTCATATCCCTATCCATGCCCTTTTCAGGAAATGTTTGCATCTCTCTGTTCCTTCTTTGCATTTCCAGTTCTCTGCTTTGCCTTTTAGCCTCTCTACTGCCCCAGGGGTGTCACCAAATGCCTCGCTCCTGTCATTGCTTTTTGGAGGATAAGAGGGGTTCAAATATTTCCTTATCTGGATGATCTGCTCATTCAAGCTTCTTCCCCCAAGGCTGGGGTCCAAATCTTTGGTTTACTAATTCTTTGTTGCAAAGTCTGGGGTTTGCCATAAACTTTCAAAAATCAGATCTGACTCCTTCTCAGGATCATGTTTTTCTTGGTTGCAAGATCCAGACACTCCTCTTTCTGGCATCTCTGCCTGCCCCCAAGGCCTTATCGCTTATTGCTTTTTTCCAGTCTCCTCTTCTTCTGGTGTCAGTCACACCAGGGACTTTCTCAGGGTCCTCAGATTCATGGCTTCCACCATTCCCATGCTCCCTCTGGCCAGGCTCCATATGAAAAAGCTTCAGTGGTACTTCAAGTCAATGTGACTTCAACATTGCCACCCCCTAGCCATCCCAGTCCCCTTCCTCCCTTGGTTTCAAGCTCGAGCTTCAGTGGTGGATTTGTCAACTTTCTCTCAACCTGGAACTTCCTTTCCAGGCTCCAGTCCCAACTCAAGAGCTCTTTTACAGATGCTTCAGACAGGGGATGGGGGTGGTCCTTTGGCTCTCTCAAGGTTCATGGTCTCTGGCCTCTACATCAGAGTTCAGACTACATCAGTATAAAGGAGATGAGGGCTCTGCTTATAGCTGTTCAAATTTTTCATTCCCTCTTTCATCCTGGGCCCCTCAAAGTTTTCACAGACAATACCACAGTGATGCAGTATGTCAACAAGCAAGGAGGTACAAGGTCCTACCTTCTCTGCAGGCTAGCTCTTCAGGTCTGGGATCTAGTGGTCCAATATCAAGTGACTCTTCAGGCTATTTACATTCCCTCAGGACACAATCTAGTGGCAGACACTTTGAGCAGGTCAGTGCATAAGCTCACAAATAGATACTTCACAGAGACGTGCTTCTGGACATTGTCCGTTGGTGAGGTATTCCTCAGATAAATCTTTTTTGCATCTCTTCCTCTGTTCTGTTCCAGAGTCCAAGTCCTCTGGCCTGGAAAGTGGACGCCCTCTCTTTTCCTTAGAAGGGGATATTTCTGTACGCTTTCCATCAACTTCCTCTGCTTCCGAGACTTGCACAAGATCAGGCAGAACTCACCTAAAACCTTGTTATTTAATCCCTTTTGGCCAGGACAGCATTGGTTCCCTCTTCTTTCTCACTTGGCCAGGAGCAATCACCACAAGGTACTTCACTGGGTGGACCTTCTCACAAAAGACAAGGGGTCTCCTATCTATCCTCACTTGTCCACTCTTCAACTGACACTGTGGGTGATAGGGATTTGATCCCTTTTAGGCACCTCTTTTCTGAGGATGTGCTTTGGGTCCTGCAGGAGGCCAGGATGCCTACTACCAGGAAATCATATTTCTCTAAATGGAAGAGATTTTCTGTCTGGTGCGTCTCTTGCCATTAGGATCCCCTATCTGCTGAGTTTCCTCTGGTTCTTTCTTATTTGTGTGATCTGCTCCATGCTGGGTTGGCAAGTTCTTCAGTTAAACGTCACCTGTCAGGAATTTCTGCTTTTGTGCTAATGACTCCTTCTCTGGCCTCTAAATTTGAGGTAAAGCAGTTTCTTAAAGGTGTCCTTCACATCAGGCCTTCCAGAAAGCCAATTCCGCCTTCTTTGGACCTCAATTTTATTCTTGAAAAATTGGCTCAGGCTCCTTTTGAGCCTGCAGTGCAGTTTCAGCTTCCTTGCAATATTGTACTTGGAAGACTGTTTTTCTTTTGACTATCACTTCCACCAAGAGGCTATCTGAACTTCATAATGTCATGGCTGTTCCTCCTTTCTTAGTTTTCCACAGAGAAAGGGTGTATCTTTGTACTAATCCTTATTTTATACTCAAGGTGGTCAATGAGTTATCCCTTAAACAGTCTATTCATTTGCCTTCCTTTTTTCCTTCTACTCAGTCTGCCAGAGAGAAGGCTTTTCACACCTTGCATTTGCATAGACAGCTCAGATATTATTTGGATAAAACTAAAGTTATTCACAAATCTGAGCAGCTTTTTGTTTCCTTTCATTCCAGGTCTTTGGCTTTGGTTGTTTCAAAGCAGACCATCTATTTCTGGATTTCTAAAGCCATTTCTTTTTGTTATTCTTTTCATGGTAAATGCCTTTTCTCTTCAGTAAAGGCTCATTCTACCAGAGCTGTTGCTGCTTCTGGTGTTTTTTTTCAAGGGGCTGGATACCAATTCCATCCTTGAGGAAGCTACTTGGTCTTCTGTCCATACTTTCACTAAGCGTTAAAAGTTGGATGTTAATTCCAAGGCTACAGCTGGCTTTGCCATGGCTATCCTGTATGGATTTCTGGCGGGCAATTTCTTTGCCATTCTCCTCCCATGTTTCCTTGTGAGCTTTAGTACTCTCCTTCCGGTTATGAACAGTGATATGGAAAGACATAGTGCAGTTATGTAAAATCTTACCATAACAGTAAATGTCCTTCTCTTCACTGTTGCAGTATTCACTCCCTCCCTCCTTCTCGCCTCCTCTGATTTAGCCTGTTTTTCTTGCCCTCCTGGCTGAGGGGTTCTTCTTTCTTATCTCCTTCTGGAAGCACATGTTACCTCTTATCCCTAGGGGCATTTTGTTCCTCCAGGGCTATTTTCAGTTTTGAATATGTGCATCTGTACATCACCTTTATGCCCTATGACTTGTACAGGGAGTCTACGTGTGACGTATGGTGCCTGTAAGTACTAAAGATGTTGGTTAGACGTTGGGTTATCCTTGGCAGGAGATCCTTTTTGTTAGGAATACTGCAGAAGTGAAGAGAAGGACATCTGCTGTTATGATAAGATTTTACACAGCTGTACTGTGTTCGTAGAACACACTGCCTTACTAGCATTTGGGTAGTAGTACTCCTCTACTCTTCTCTGGAATTCTGTTAAGCACAGAGTCCTTCCCACTGCCTGTCTGTGGGTGTGATGGAACAATCACCTGGCAGTACAGAGACTGCCTTAAAAACCCACAGACAGGACATTTTCAGTTTTCTAGGGTCCAGTAGGAACAGAATATGAAACCACAAGCTTTGCGAGCATCTCCTGTTCCAAAACCACACACACACACACACACACACACACACACACACACACACACACACACACACACACACACACACACACACACACACACACACACACAGTCCCCTCTGTTCCTACTTAGGAACTACTTATAAATCCTCATCCCTTTGTAAACACCAAGCTATGCACATCCAAAATGGGGCATGGTGGGTGGGTACTGCCAGTAAGACAGTGTGTTCTAAGAATATTTAGCTATTACAGGTAAGTAGGACTTATGCTATTCTACTATGTTCAACAGACACACTGCCTTACTAGCATTCAGGTTGATTCACAAAGCTTATTGAACATGGAATGAGGAAGGAAAAGGGTCCAGGAGCCCCTAGAGAATGGTCCTAGGGAAGCCTGCTCTAGATCTAGAAAATGTGTTTATTTATTGACATTTGATTACTGGGAAAGTCTGACTGGGTAGAATCCCATTTTCAGTGGAGGCCTGAGAAGAAAACCACCAAATTATTACAAAACATATTAAGAATGATAATTTTACAATCTTCAAAAATAAAACAAAAGCATCTGCAGACATAATATACAAAAAAGTTGTCTTATATCTGTGTTGTCGATCTTCACTTATTCTTGACTGTGGGTTTGGTTCTGTATCTTGCAACCAACGTGGCCGTTATTTCAGCTTGCGCCTTCCAAAAAATCTCGAGCTTAGCTTTACTGATAATGCTCCTCTCAGGATTACCTCAGATCGAGTTTGCACTAGATAGTGACAGACAGGAAATAACAGATCAGAGACCATATCTGTATTCATAAAAGGAGTATTCAGTCTACTAGGATAGAGCCGTTCCACCAAGAAACCCAAAAGGCAGGGTATGGAGGAGGGTGGAAATGTCCAAGATAAATGAAGATCGACAACACAGATGGAACGTTATGGTAAGACATAACTTCTTTATCTGATGCTGTCAATCTTCACTTAATCTTTGAGTGTGGGACAGAGTCCCCAGCTACCTTGGAGGTCTCACAGACCTATATTCCTGAGCACTATTGAACCAAATGATGCTCGCCCCCTAGAGACTAGATCCAGCTTGTAATGAGTAATAAAGGTATGAGGGGATGCCCAAGTAGCCGCTGCAGAGATATCGTCTATAGAAGCTCTTGAATGAAAAACTGCAGAAGAGGCAATTGCTCTTGTAGCGAATGTGCCTTTACAGGGCCTGGTAGTTGTACTTTTCCTTTTTGTATAAATGAAAGTTACACAATCTTCAAGCCATTTAGCCAGAGTAACCTTGGACACTGATTTACCCATAGTAGCTGAAGAAAAGGAAACGAACAACTGGTCAACTTTTCTGGATTCTTTTGTTCTGTAAAGGTAAAAATGTAATATTCATCTATGTTTGAAAAACTGGGAAAAAATACAGGAAGTTGTATCAGCTGGCTGATATTTGTCTCAGAACCTCTTTTAGGTAGAAAAGATGGGTTAGTTTGCAAGGACACCCTATCTTTATGGAAAGTCAGGTAAGGAGGCTTGCAAGATAAGGCCTGTAGTTCGGAAATTCTCCTGGCAGAAGTAATTGTAACCAAAAATAAGGTTTTCCAAGATAAGTACTTCAAACCACAATTTGCAGATGGCTCAAATGGGAATGTACTAAGGACTGTAACACTAGATTCAAGTCCTAGGGTGAAGAAGGATCCTTGTATGGGGGTCTGAGCATTAAGATTAATTTTAGAAAAGTTTTACAAAGTTTGTGGGACATTACAGTTTCATTATTTAAACCATCATGAAAGTTAGAAATTGCAGCCAGATGCATATATGGTCGAGGAGGATGGTCCCACATCGAAAAGTGATGCTAAGAATTCTTAATAATAAGGTCACCTTCTGCTGTTTTGCTCCTTAGCTAAACTATGGAACTCATTTCCTCCCTCCCTCTGAAATACTCAAAACCACTCCAACTTCAAATCCCTCCTCTACTCCTACCTTTCTTCAAAGTGGGAATGCACATGCTTCCTTCCCACCTAATTCCTTTTAACATCTCCATCAAGTTCTCCATCCTGTCTACTAGCTTTCTCCGATTACACTAAACATTGCTAACTTGCTCCTGCAGCTATACTACACTCATATTCCTTCCCCTTGTTGACTTAATATATTTCATCTTTTAAATTTACTGCATGCTTCTTTGTTAATATTTAATTTTCAGCAATTTCCTTATTTGCAAGATTTTACATTCTGTAAATGACTTTTTAAAGACTGTATAGTTTGCATGCTGCTGATGTCTTCTTTGTTTGTTTGTTGTTGTCACTGGAACCTTTCTCCCTGGGCTTCCACTGAAAATGGGCTCTTCTTGAACCAGTGGACTTCCCCAGTCATCAAATTGAAAATAAATAAATAATTCTAAGACCTTATCAAATGGTGCAGAAAATGGGTTGAGGTTATTCTCTGTAGCCCATTTTTGAAAAATGTTGCCATCTGCTGTTATATAGTCTTCTAGTTGAAAGTTTATGGGAAGCTACAATGATTCGTTAGACTTTGGCAGTGAGACTATTATGCCTGGTAATCACTGGAACTGGAGAAGCCACACAGTGAGCTTGAGATTTTGAAGATTCAGATGAATAAGTCACTGTGGATGGGACAAGAGGTCTAGAGTTGGATCTAGGGTCCAAGGTTTCAGAATTAGGTGAGGCCAAAAAATAGGAAACCATATTTGTCAAGGCCAGAATGGGGCAATGAGAATTATTCTGTTCTTCGACCTGCTGGCTTTCTTCAGAAACTGGGAAATAAGAGGTATCGGTGGAAAGGCATACAGTAGACCGGAGAGCCAGTCGTGAAGGAGAGCATCTTTTGATGACTCCCCTGGTGGGGGGAATAGGGGAAAGTAGCTGCTGTACTTGTTGTTCAGAGTGGATGCAAAGGGATTGCAGAAGGGCTGGCCCCATTGATGGAATATCCTTTCCATCACCATAGGCTTGAGAGATTACTCATGAGGCATTAGGATGCTTCTGCTCAATTTGTTCGCAATCAAGTTGCAGCTCCCCGGAATATGCGTTGCAAATAAAAAGCAGTCAGATGAAATTGCCCACTGCCATACCCTGGGTGCTTCTGGAAAAAGAGGGTAAGATCTGGTTCTCCCTTGCTTGTTGACATACCAGACCAGTGACATGTTGTCTGAATCGCAATAGTTCCCAAGGGGAGAGTTTCTTGGAATGCTTGCAGTGCTAAGAGCACTGACCTCATCTCTAGAACATTGATATGCAAATTGGCCTCCAGCTGAGACCAAGTGCCTTCTACTATCTTTCTCAGATATTGCCCCCCTCAATCCTGGATGTGTCCATGGTCACTATGGCTTGGGGTTGAGGAGGGACAAAGGGTTAGCCCGACAAAATTTTGTTGGAGTGAATCCACCATCTCAGTTCTTTCTTGCATAGATCGGTGATCAATACCTAATGGGACATTGGCTGATTCAGTAAAGACCACTATGACCCAAAGAGCCACTGTAGGATTCGCATGTGAAATCTCGCCAGGAGAACTAAAATGATGGCGGCTGCCATTGATTCCAGGGTTTGTATCAACAGTGTTGCAGTTACTGTTTCGCTGCAAATAATCTGGATGATTTGTGATTTTATTCTTTGAAGTCTTTCTGGGGGAAGACTCAATACCAGTGCTTGTGTTTAGTACTGCTCCTATAAATTCTGACTGCTGTGTTGGCTCTAGATGGGATTTTGCTGTAGTTTACAGTGATCCCAGTGAGGAGCAAGTTTGAAGAATGTAGTCCCTTGCCTGCAACAGTAGATGCCTGGTGGGTGTGGTAATGAGTCAGTCATCTAGGTATGGAAACACGCAGAATCCTTGCAGTTTGAAGTGAGCTGCTACCACTGCCATGCATTTTGTGAACACCCTGGGGGCTGTGGTGAAACCAAAGAGCAGGGCTCTGAGCTGATAACAACTGGCTCCCAGCCATAAGCGCAGGAATCTTCTGGAGCGCTTGCCCATTTTTATGTGATAATACGCATCCTGAAGATTTACTGAGCACATCCAATCATCTTTTCCTAAGAACAGACGTATAGACTGAACCATTAACATCTGGAATTTTGTTTGTTGAACTGACTTGTTCAAGACACTGAGATCCAAAACTGGCTCCAATCCCCTGTTTTTTTTGGCACTAAAAAGAATCTTGAGTAAACTTAGGATCTTATTTGGTTTGGCGGGACTGCTTGGATGACTCTTTTGTTGAGCAGTTTTTGAATTTCTTTGACTGCTGCATCCCTGAGACTGGGTGGAACATCTGGGATCCTTTTTGACTGTCTGGGTTGTTTTGAAAATGGAATATTGTAACCTCTGGTTATAATTCTCTGCACCCAATTGTCCATTGTTATATCTAGCCAGGCAGATAGGTGCAGGGATAAACATCCCTCGACTGCCTCCAGAGGACAATAATCGGGCTTCCATTCAGGAATGCTGATAGGAGTTACCGGGGAACGGATCCCTGGAATCCTAATTCTGTAGGCCACCTCTGCCTCGTAGGTGGTGTCTTCCATTATAACTCCCCCCTCTGCCATAGGGGGAGTTGTTGCCATGTGAGTCCTGGAAAGATCCTTGGGACTTTTAGAACCATAGCTTCCCACTCCTCTGATTCCTAGAATAAGACCACTGAGGAGTGAAAAAGTGTAGCCCATAGCAGAAAGGGTTTTTCCATCCTTCTCACATCTGGTAAGGGTCTCTTTAACTTTGACAAAAGAAGACTTGAATGGCTCTGCAAACTGACATAAGCACATCCAAGTGTGTTTCCTCATGGCTATGCCAGAACCTGCTACCCTAGTCATCCCTTTGGCTGTATGTGCAATGAGCCTCATGGACAAATTACTTATGGATTCAAGGGTTGCCAGCTGGTTAGCTACTTTATCCTGCACTCCCTTAGCTACAGCTCCTGTCACAGTGTCTGATAATTCCTTTATCAGGTCTGTTTGTAGTCTCATAAAATGTGGCCTGAAATTCAAGGACCTAGGCGTAAAGGTCGATGAAGCATATACAAGCATCCTAAATCTATCTATCATCTTAGACTTTGTTAGGAGGATGGATAGTTGGATTTTCATCAGCAAATTCCTTTTTTGTGGCTGCTATAACCACCATGGCATCTACTGGTATCCCTTTGGCCCAGTGTTGGTGAACCTCAGGAGCTGACAAAATCCAGTGAGGTCTTTTTGAGATTGGTTCAGTGGAATTGGGTATCTTCCAAGCCCACTGTGCAATCAGTTAAATCAGAGCATCAGTGGGTGGAGAGGTCCAAGAAGTAGATGGTCAGGTATGGAACACCTGCAGGTATACCAATTCCTCCGAGGAAGTCCAGCCACCCCTTTGCTTCAGGATCTCTAATATATCTCCAAAATGAGACATCTTCCAGGGGGGAGGGGAGGTGACCTTGAGGAACCTTTCCCTTCATTGAAATCAGTATCTTCTGTGTAAGACTCTTCAGGGGAGTCCAAGTGCTCCCTCTTGCACTTTCTCTTCAGGGGCACATCGATGGGACTGGCTGGGAAGGTGTCTGAAGAGAACATAACCACCATGGTTAAATCTTGAGGTTTCTGTACCCACTGTCCCATGTCAGATGCTGGTGGTAGCTCTAGACGAGGGACGGACTGGGATGGTGGCTCGACAAAAGTGGTATTGACTGTGAGCACACAGAGAGCAAGGCCCTCTCCATGGCCTGGAAAGCAGGCCTACCTGTAGAGGACTGGGAGACTGGAATCGAGATAGACTCCCTCGGAGCTGTAGTCTCACCCTGCACCAAGGATGCCACCCCCTGAAACCAAAGCCTGAGTCGAGCTCACATGTGCCGATGCCCCAAGGAGTATGAACAGCTCCGACAACATCAGAGTGGATCCACCCTCCCTGGAACCAACAGCAAAGCTTTGACCAAAAGAGTTCTCCAGATCTGACAGAACTGAAGAGCTTAGGATAGTAACCGGTGCTGGAGATGAGGATCTAACTGGCACCAATACAGTCGAAACTGGGACTGTCATAGTCGGGAACTCTAAAGGCTCAGTTTGAGTCAAAGGAAGAACAAAAACTGGTGAATAGATGGGGAAGGTTCCTGAGCTAAGGGAGGCTATGAACCAATGAAGAAGTTAACCCCCTCACCACCAGGAGCAGGTCTACCAGCCTCATAACATCAGGCTTTGTAAGGCTCTTGGTGGAATGGAACAAATAGACCAATGGGAATCTAGGTCTTTCCAAGAAAGGACTTGGAGGTTGGTCTATGGAAGGGTCTACAGATGGGGAGTATCTTGTTTGGGGCCTATCTTTAAAAGAAAATTCCTTGGTTCCAAAACAGATAGAACCGAGGACTGAGGAGGCACCAAAGGTACTGTGTCTGAAATAATTGTAGGTGCCAACACAGTCGGTGCAGTGGCCGGCATCAATGGCACTAAAGGTTCAATCAATTCCCCTTTCAGTTCTGAAGAAACTATAGGAACCTGGGAAGTTTTAATCAGCTTAGCAGGTGGTGCCAATGAAACTGCCAGAACCAAACAGCTCCTCTTCTTTGATCTTTCATGTTTACTAGAAGAAGAAGGGGAGCTAACATCTGTTTTAGACTTGAAGGAAGCAGATATGGCCTTATGGCCTCATTGAAATCAGATTTTAAAAGTCCCTTTAGAATTAACTTATTTTTTTTTCTTTCCACAAGGGCCCAGTGACTGAAGCCATGACAAATAGCACACTCTTTTCAAAGATGCACTGGGCCCAATATATATATATATATATATATATATATATATATATATATATATATATATACACACACACACACACACACGTGTGTGTGTGTGTGTGTGTGTGTGTGTATATAAATATATATATATATATATATATATATATATATATATGGATTCACTTCATAACATTGAAACATCAAAATACTGAAACTCAAAACACTGAAACCAAAATGCTGAAAGCTCAAAATACTGAATGCTCAAAATACTGAAACTCAAAATACTGAAAACACATATTATGCGTAAACTCAACTTAAACAACATAAATCATAACAATTTCTGCGCCCCCCACACCCCCTGCTAATTAAATATATCAACTCCAAGATTGCAACATAGTGTAGTTATGTGCAATCTTGGAGTAGATATATATAATTAGCAGGGGTAGTGCAGGGCTTGCCCCCCTGCATATATTTGGTAGAAATTGTTATGATTTATGTTGTTTAAGCTGAGTTTACGCATAATATGTGTTTTCAGTATTTTGAGCTTTCAGTATTTTGGTCTTCAGTATTATGAAGTTTTGTCATTTTCATTATTTTGAAGTTTCAGTGTTATGAAGTGAATCCATATATATATATATATATATATATATATATATATATATATATATATATATATATATATATACATACACACGTGTGTGTGTGTGTGTGTGTGTGTGTGTGTGTGTGTGTGTGTGTGTGTGCGTATATGTATATATGTATATGGTACGGAAGGTTTACCTTAACAGTAAAGGGGAGTTAAACAGAAAAAGTACGAACAATGGCAATGAAAGTTTACTGTAAAGGTAGCCAGATAAAAAGGGACTACCAATGATAGCATTAAAACACTAAAGGTGTTTAAAAAAGGGAGTTTAGAGGAGCTGGGTAAGTGAGATAAAGATAAAGAGTAAGAAATAAGTGTTTTTCACAAAAGAGAGACTTACAGTTCAAATGAAAGACTTCACTCAAGAGCTGAGAGGAAAAATGCATCTGGCACTAAAAGCAGCAAATGAGATCTGAGGTAATCCTGAGGGAGGCATTATGGGTAAAGCTAAGCTCGAGAGTTTTTGTAATGTGCGAGTTGGAATAATGGCCGAGTTGGTTCTGAGATATGGAACTGAACCCACAGTCAAGGATTAAGTGAAGATTGACAACATCAGATCATTGGTTAAGAATTGATACAAGGTATATGACAATCATTTAAAATTTAGAGACATTTTAGACCATATGTAGAGAAATTAAAGGTATGTTAGTGTAATACAAATAGGAATTGCAATATGAGGTGAGAGAAAAACAGGCTTATAGTAAACAGAATTAGATAGCAGTAAGGAAGTAAGTGAAGTAAGGAGGTATAAGGAATGAAAACATACTTGTTCTCATTTAGGGATATAGTTTATCCGGGTTTTGAGCAAGAACAGAGACAGATTTTAGCTCGGAAGCTAGTTTTGAAAAATGGAAAGGAAGTTATAGACCTGATGGATACAGATAAGGAGTTCCAGGCCTTAGCAACTTTGTACGAGTACAGACAATGCCCAGCAGATTTGTTAGGTTTGTAGACAGGAAGTTTTTGGTCACTGGATTGCAATGACCATCTGGGAACATAGTTGTATAGAATGTTTATTAGTGTTGGACAGGCAGATGGATGCTGGATAATTTTATAGGTGATAAGTTATGCATATGTTAGTTGATGTGGCAGTTCTGACCAATTAAGGCTTTTCAGTTTTGTACGGTGATAGTTTCTGAACGGGGTATGTGCTGCACATTTAGCAACTTTGTTATAGCATTGTTCAAGATTTAATTTAGGTTATTTAAGATGGGAGGGCCATAAAAAAAGATGGGAGAAGATAAATAGTGGTAAGAGCAGTTTTATTTGCATCAGTGATTTTTGGCTCTGTAAAGCATCCTTAATTTTTGATGAGTTTTTCTTATGCAATTTTGTATATGCAGTGTCACCCCTAATAGTTTGCTATGAGAAATTACTTCAATAGTTGTATTCAAGAAAGAGGACTTTAAATTTTGTTTTTTCATGAAAGAGGGATTTTTGGGAAAAGAGTAGTAGTTTGGTCTTTTTTGGGTTGAGCATGAGTTGTGAGTTGCGAAACCATGTTTCAGTAGCTATTAAAAATTTCTGATTAATTATTTGGAGGTGTACCATGTTGTTAGATGTGCAAATGAGAGTGGAATAATCTGCATATTTTATTAGATTGTCCTGTTGTGTGAAAGTATAGAGGTTACTGGTGAAAATGTTATGGAGGAGGGGACCAAGGATAGAGCTTTGTGGTGCACTGGTGGTGACTGGGAGGAGAGCAGATAGCATGGAGTGCCATTTTACTGACTGATACCTATCGGACAGGCAGCTTTTGAACCAGAGAATGGTGGGCTGAGAGAGATTTATTGCAGACATTTGAAGTAGAAGTTTGCTGTGACAAACTGTGTTGAAGGCTTTAGACAAGTCTAGAAATAAAGAAGAGATTAGTCTGCTATTATCTCTAGCTTTATTGACATCTATATAGGTTAGAAGGATAGTACTGTACTATGGGAAGGATGGAAGCCATGCTAGGCAGGAGATAGTCTAGCAGTTGTTTGTGAATACACTGTTCAAGTATTTTGTCGAGGGGAGATGATTGCTTTAGGTCTAAAGTTATTAATATCTGTTGAATTTCTTCATTTGTGAGGAGGGATCATTTGTGACTTTTTCCAGAGAGAAGGAATGTGGGATTCCCATAGTGACCTATTTATAAGGACTGAGACAGGATATGCAATGCTATTGGCGGTTGTTTTTAGGTACTTGCTTGGAAGGTCATCAGCTGGAAAAGGCCAGCTTGTAGTGCTTCATAAAGGTCTGGACAGAGAATCAAGTTGCTTCCTCTAGAATGCTTCAAGTCCTCACCTTTCCAATATGCCACTGAAGAGGCAAAGGTCCTGGTGGAATGCCCCTTTACCTTGCCTGGATTTTCTTTGCCATGGTGGGTGTAACAAAACATGATACCAGAGGACAACCAAAGTGCAGTAGCTTGCTTGGTGACAGGCTGACTCTCCTTTACCATTAAATAGGAAATAAAAAGCCTTTCAGCCTTCTTGAAGTGTTTTGTTCTAAAAAGGTAGTACCTAAGCCATCGGTGCACATCCAGAGTAATTAAGTATCCTCTCTTCCTTGTACTTAGGTTCTGGGAAGAACACAGGGAGGTTGATAGACTAATTGAAATTGAATACTGAGACCACTTTTGACATGAAAAAGGAGTTAGTGTGTAACACAACCCTATCCCTGTGAAAAATCAGGTAAGGTTGTCTTTCCATAACAGCATGCAGCGCAGAGACTCACTTTGCAGATGTCAGAGCAATAATCAAAACACTTTTCCACATTAAAACCTTCAGACCAACCTGAGTGGCAGGTTCAGAAGGTGATGAGGTTAATTTTTCCAGAACATAGTTAAGATCTCACGAAAGAGAAATTTGCTTGCGAGGGGCTTCTCATATACAATACTACTTTCATGAACTGTTTTACCAAAACACAAGAACGAGAGGGATCCATTGGCAGACAAGAAGAGATGGTAACTAAATGCACCTTAATGGATGCAATACGATAAGCCATCCTGAAGTAGCTCACACAATTATTTCAACACCAGTGGGATGTTAACCTCAAGGGACCCTCTATTCCCGCTTAGGAATGACTTAGAAATCCTCATCCATTTGTAAACATAACATTTTCTAGTAGCAGGTTTCTGGGCTTCCTTAAGAACTGCTGCACATCCTCATAAAATAAGTACCTAAATGAAGTCAAAGTTGAATAATCCAGGCTGTCAGATGAAGTTGCTCTAAACTCAGGTGTACCAGTCACTCTTGAAACTGTGTGAACTAATTCAGGGTAAGAGGAAGTCAGTGGTAACTGCTGTTAGCCAATACCATTATAAATGAGAACCAAGATTGCATGGACCAATAGAAGCATACCTCTCAACTATCCAGATTTTCGCAGAATCTCCAGATTTTTGCCCATATTTTTGTCTGTTCCTTATAAAATTTGCGGTTTTATGGCAAATTAATGGGATGCTCTGAGGATTGAAGTCACTAAATAATGACATACACGACTTTCAGACTTCATATTCTTCAGAAAATGTATATTTAAACAAATCCTGTTATTATAGAAACTTTCTAAGTTTATAAGAGCAATATTTAAAATCTGCCCCCCCCCCCCCCCCATTATGTAAGGCTTTGTCCATATTTCTTGCACTAAGAAGTTGAAAGATATGAATAGCAGGTCAACACAATGATCTCTGGCATTTCTCTCTGAATCTTCATTAGTACCTTGTGAATCGGTGGAAAGAGTGGAAATGCATACAGGAACATTCCCATCCAAGAGAATGAGAATGAGACTGCGTCTGTCCTCTAAGCATAGCTGCAAGGATGTTTAGAAGAGAATTCCTCCAGCCGTCTGTTTTGAAAGGAGGTGAACAGATCTATTTGAGGCATTCCCCACATTTATACTAGATCCTAGAACACCACTGCCTTGATTTGCCACCCATACAGACCTGCCCGTGATCTGCTTAGACTGTCTGCCATGTTTTGCTCTGACAGGATATATGATGCCTGAAAAGTCAGAGAATGCTGTAAAGCTAACTATCAGGCCATCATTGCCAAACAGCATAGAGGATGTGACCTTGTACCCCCTTGTTTGTTGAGGTACCACATCACTGTAGTGTTGTCCATAACCACAAGAAGAGGACCCGGCATCCATAATTGTTGAAGGGCTTTCAAGATGTGGATCACTGCCAATATTTTCTTGATACTGATGTGTTTCTGTATATCCTTGGGACTCCAAGTGGCCTGTACTTGCACGTCCATTGACACAGCTTCCCAAGTGAAGTTGGACAAATCTGTCTGAAAAGACTGCATTGGAAGAGATAGGAAGAAGAGAAGAGAAGTCTTGGATTGATACTCAACTGTGTTCTCCACCACTGTAGCTGTCATCCGATGAAAGGCAGCACCAGCAACTGGGATTCCAGGAAATATAGATTTTAAGTCCAACAATTTTGTACATACCACTGAATTTTCCTCATGTGGAGATGGACCAGTATTCTCATGAGAATCATGGATGCCACCAGTCCTAGAATTTATAGGAATTCGCTTGCCAAGGTCACATTCCCACTGGATAATTCCTGAAACATTGACTGGTAGGACAAGACCTTAGGAAGACAAGTCTTTGTGGGGGGTGTCAGTCATGACTTCTGAAGGTTCAACTTGAACTCTAACTGGGAGATTAAGGTTGAGACCTTCACTAGCCATTCCAAACACCTGGATGCAGACGCTGCACTGATCAGCAAGTCATCCAAGAAAGGAAAATGTGAATGTCATCAGTCTGGCAGTGGGCCACTACCAGAGAAGGCATTTTGTAAACATTCCAGGTGCAGTGGATAGCTTAAATGACTTCTCAGAGAACTAATAGTGCAAACCAGACACAACAAATCTCAGATATCTCCTGAAGCAATAAGCAATGGGGATATGATATGCATCCTTCAAGTCCAGGATCACCAGGAAGAAGTGGTCCGGCAGAAGAGGCAGCACTGTCTGCAGGGTGCATCCAACATCAGTCTCCATAACAGCTCTTTTTTGTGGACCAGGAAAATACTGCAGTAGACACCTTTCATTCTGCCCAAAGGAGTGACCAGCTGTATGACCCTTGCACCTAGCATGTATTGGAGTAAGGGGGAAATAAAGTCTGGCAGAGCAGATGACGAGGAAATCCCCTGAATGGAGGTGGATGTTCCTTCCACTGCCAGCTGTAACCGCTGCCAACAATGTTGAGGGCCCATTTGTCAGAAACTACTAATGGCCAGACCGTCTTGTTGACAGTTAACTTTCATGATAAGGAACCTGGAGGGGAACTTAGGAAAGATGGGTGCAGAGCCTGGCCATAGTCATAGTTTATGGGGGGGGGAGATCTTTTTGGGAAAGGAACCCCTCTTTTTAGGTTTGGCTGAGCTCTTGTCCTACAGTTTCCTTTTTGTGGCTTGTTTTTTGTTTGTCTGAGACTCCTGTTTGTTGGGCTGATGAAAATTGCTTATAGGAGGAAAACTTGGGAATATGAAACATTGTAGACACTTCTTGCTTCAACTTACCTCTGTCATACCAGTGTTGAAGGATCTGACTAGCTGCTGCACCAAGCACACAATCAGCATCAACTGGAGCATTCAAAATCTTTAAAAGTTTAAAAATAACTTAAAAAAAGTTTTAGTTGCACAAGCAAGCATACCATGTTATCACAACTGACACTGCTACATTTCTAGAAACAGTATCAGCCCCCTCCAAGGGACTAAAGTACATTTAGATACTTGAGAAACATTGGAAACAATCTCTTCCACACTGTCTTTCTGCTCTGCAAGTATTGATGCTGTGAACTTGTCTAAACTATACAAACATCTCAGCATAAACTTCCATATAAAACAGTGGCAATTTAACACCTTTAAAAGCTACCATGTTAGACTGCACCAGCTTCTTTCTCTGAGATTCTAGCCACTTGCCTATATTATCTTGAGGGACTGTTTTCATTTTTAAATTTTAATTGAGGGACTAAGTTTGATGACATTTTTTTTATTATAGAAGGTCAATGGGGAAACAGAAGCAGAGTCTGCAGAGAAGGGAGGTTGGAGACCAGACATGGCCAAGCACCCCATGAATTTTTAAACACTTTTTTATGAAGAGACTCATTCAGCAGAGAAGAATTGCAAATTTTCTTAAAAACAACTTCCAATGCTGGGACCAGTGTAAGGATGTTAGCCAAATCCAGGGTTTTATCCTTCAAAAATCAAATCAAATACTCTGCTGATCGCTGGGGCTGCCAAAAATTGTTCCCAATTGAATACATCCCTAAATCTAGCCAGCATTTCAGAAAAAAGAAAATATTTGTTTGGGTTTCTGAACCACTTTGCCCTCATAGGACTGATCAGACTCTGATGCTTTCAAACCTCAGATTCCAGATCTGTTTCAAAATCAAGATCCTTGGGTTTTTGAATGGGGGTGGGAGTGCCTTAATAATGGATCCAGCCATAGCCACAAGCTTGGGTGAAAACACAGTTAGAGATTATTGCCCTTCAAAATGGTGGGTCTTCAGTCTCTTTTGCATGCACTACATTAGTGGGAGGATCTCCAGGGGAGTTTTATCAACACTGGCATAGATGCTGCACGCCTGACTTCCCCCTGCATCTAAAGAGCTTGTTTTCCCCACACCTGAACCATGCAATGGTGCAACCCTCATGTCATGCACAACTGTGGTCCCGACACAACACCAAAGTAACTGGAGGGAAAAGAAGGCAAGTGGTCTGATAGCCTGTTCAAGGCTACTGGAGTCACACGCCATAGGCTTTGGCATATTTCTTGATTTACTTCTGTGTTTTTTAGCTGCACAAAGGCTAGATGGTGGTGCTGGTGGGGCACTTTATCAGATTCCATCAAGTCTAGGGACACAAAACTTGTCAGAGCAATACCAAAGAATGACTGCATGGCCATCACAGTAAAAAAAATAGACAAATCCCACTATTCTCCCTCTAAACAGCAATCTGAAGTTTATTTCTGTAGGGATACTATTCTGAACACTGCACTGAATAAAAAGGCAATGGTTTCGATAACAAAGTACAAAGCAAAAAATACACGTCACAAAAGTATCCCAATTTTAATAAAAAAAAGTTTCAGCCAGAAATGATTAGAAACAGTAAAGTAAAGTAGAAATAAAGCACAAACGTATGAACAATTCCTGTCATAAATGTTCAACACAAAATGGCAGAAAAATTGCAATTTAAATGAAACAATTGTTTAAAATGCTGTAAACATGCTAAATCACCTCAAATAACCATAACCCCAAAGAAAAAAACTGCAAAATCAAGTTTTCAAATGAAGCTTAGAATAAACAGTATAAGCCTTATACTGCAGGTAAACTGAAACCCCAAGCACATACAATTTCCCAGTAAGGAAAAATAAGCAGGAAAAGCAGAACAATACACTATTGAAACACTGAGACAAAAAGACAAAGGGAGGAAATAAAAACCCAAAAGTGTTTATCTGAGCTCAGCAGCTGAAAAGATGGACAGTAAGGAATAGTCTTCCAAGAGACCCTTCTCTAACTATGGCACTAGAAACCTGGAAAGGTCCGGTCTGCGGGTTTGTAAGGCAGTCCCTGTACTACCAGGTGATTAGCCCATCACACCCACAGACTCTGAGCTTTAGTTGACTGTTAGAGGAGGGTAGCAGAGCACTACTACCTAAATGTCAGTAAGGCAATGTGTTTGTTAAATGTCTAAGAAAACAACATCAGCCCTATAAATGGTAATAACCTTTATTTATTTATTTATTTATTTATTTATTTATTTATTTTACTGTGAACTACATTAGGGGACAAAATATCTGGGGACAGAGTATTATGTCTAGTAAGGGGTCTTTTAGAAGGTGTAAAAACAGCAAAAGATGGCATAGGTGCAACAGACATTTGCATGCCAGGCATATAAGATAAGGACATCCAGATATGAGATCTCTGTTTGTATAGAAACAATAAATCAGATACCTGTGAGACTAAATAGCCCTTGCAAAGGAATTATTTATGTCATTCCTGATTCTTGGATATAAGCATGCATAGGAATGGAGATCAGATGAATGGAATTCTGAGCAAAAAAAGACTGTTGTTGAATCATATAAGTACCAGCATAAGGTCCTCTCTTGATTATATTTTTATTATTTTATTCATTTTTACATTTGTTTAGCTGGAAAGTCTGACTGGGACAAAGCCCATATTCAGCAAAGGCCCAGGGAGAAACACTCCAGATGCATGACTTTAGATTGAGAGAGGAAACCCACGGGAACGCAGGGAGGACATGCAGATTTTGCACAGAAGGCACCCTAGCCGAGAATCAAATTGGATAACCTCTTGCTGTGAGGCAACAATGCTAACTACTGCACCACTGCACCACCCAACTTAGCACTAAGTCCCTGGGTTGGAACTGGGTTTTATTAGTTGGAATGCAAATCGTCAGTTTTTAGTGTAGTCTGCATTACATCAAACTTACTTGTTCAATGTAGGCAAAATTGTGTGTATTTTGCTTTACTGTGTGTATGTGTGTGTGTGTATTTGAGAAAGTACAGATGCTAAAGTCCTACTTAGCTGTAACAGTACATGTTTGAATTTCTCACTGCCTCAGTGACATTTTGGGTTATCTGCCAAGGTAACACAGTACTGGTCAACTTTCAAAAGCTCACACTTTTCTCCCTCTCTCCTCCTGTGATAGCTCATCATCTGAACATATCTTGAGCTTGTCAAAGAAAGTGATCACTCAGGTTTTTTCACTTCCACAAAGAAGAAGAGGAAATTACCTGAAGCCAGAATCATCTACTATGAATAAATTCTGAGCCGTTCTCAATACCACATAAAAAACAAATCCAACAACAACCAAATTAAAGAGTTTGAAGCCCACCTCAACTATGCACAATCTGGAGGATGGCAGGATGGTGCTGCTGCTGAGGCAGTGAGGAATTCAAACATCTGCTGTTACAGGTAAGTAGGACATACACAACTTTACTATGTTCACCATTCCCACTGCCTCAGTGGCATTTTGGGAAGACTTTCAAAGCTTACTCTACCTGGAAGGTAGAAGGATAAGGATCCAGGAGCCCCTGGAGAATGGTTCTAGCAAAGCCTGTTCTGGATATTGAAAAATAATCCAGTCTGTAGTGCTTTGAGAAGGTATGAACAAAGGACCAGGTTGCTGCCTCTAGAATGCTTCTAGAGTCCACCCATTTCCAATATGCTATCGAAGAGGATAAGGCTCTAGCCGAGTGAGCCTTAACCTCACCTAGAAGAGATTTACCAAGGAGGGAGTACCAGAGAACAAAAGCAGAGGACAATCATCATGCAATAGTTTGTTTAGAAACTCGTTGACCTTTTTTTGCCCCCATATAGGAGATACACAGCTGTTCTGCATTCCTAAAGGCTTTCTTCTGTCAAGGTAGCACCTGAACTGCCCATGCATACCCAAAGTATGTAGAATCTTTTATTCCTTGTTTTTGGATTATGATAGAAGACTAAGAGATTGATGGTTTAATTCAAGGTAAATTCAAAAACAATTTTAGTCATGAATGATGGATCTTTGCATAATACAACCCTTTTCTTGTGGAAAATCAGACAGGGTTGTCCCATCATGAAAGCTTGCAACTCAAAGACTCACCTTGCAGATGTCAGAGCAATAGGTATAACAGTATTCTAAGTAATGAACCATAAAGCACCCTGAGAGGCAGGTTCAAAAGGAAGCAAGGTCAATTTTCAAGAACAAAGTTGAGATCATAGGGAGGAGGAATTTGCTTTTAAGGAGGTCTCATGTGCAACATTCCTTTCATAAATTGCGTGACCACAAAAACAGACAAAAGAGGGGGATCCATGGGCAAACAAGCTAAGACAGCTGCAGGGTGCACTATGACAGAAGTATAAGACAAACCATTTCTAAGTAGCTCATATAAATATTTCAAAACTGGTGGGTTCAAAGTCCTTCCAGGATCTCTGTAATTGGCTAGGCACCACTTAGAAAACCTCTTCCACTTGTAAATGTAAGATTTTCTAGTTGCTTTTCTTGCCTCATTAAATACCTGTTGCACATCCTCATTGAATAAGTGCCTCAATGTATCAAAATAGAATCACCCTGCCTGTCAGTTGCAATTGCTCTATGCTGTGGTGTACTATTCTTTCCTGATGGTGTGTGAGCAGATCCAGTCTTGTGAGGAAGCTTGTGGTAATTGCCCTTGTCCAATTTCATTAAAAGGGAGAACCATCTACCTGGGCAAGAAGGGGGCTACCACAATTATCTTTGGTAATTCTTTTTGAATCTTTAGAAGTACTTTGGGAATCATTGGAAAAGGCAGGAATGCATACAGGAACATTCCAAACCATGAGAATGATGGAATGTCTGTCTCCAAAGCATGGATGCAAGGATGTCTTGAACTAATTTTGTTTTCTGTTTTGAAAGGAGGTGAAGAGATCTACTTGAGGTAGTTCCCACACCTGGATGAAGTCCTAGAAGACCTTTACATGGAGTTTCCACTTGTGTGAGTCTGTCCAGGATCTGCTCAGTCTGTCTGTCACCGTGTTTTGCTCTGAGAGAATGTACAAGGCCTGAAGAGTCAGGGAATGCTGTAGATCCAGCTCCTGTGCCATCACTGCCAGCTGGCAAAGATGGTTTTACCTGCATCCATTTGTTTGTTCTGGTAACACATCATGGTAGTGGTGTCTGTGACCACTAGAAGGGGATAAATAAGTGGTGAAGACGTTTTAA
>NC_056732.1:1403736880-1403751880 GCF_019279795.1 Protopterus annectens | reverse complement strand
TAAGAACATAACTTCTATATGTTAAGTTGTCTATCTCGCCTTCATTCTTGCTGGATGGGACCGTCCCTAGCACCTTGTCCCGGGTGGCCTAACGGAACAGACTCCTGAGAACAGTGGAACCAAAATTAGCTCTATGCCTAGAAGCTAAATCCAACTTATAATGAGAAATAAAAGTGTGAGGAGTAGCCCAAGTAGCCGCTGCACAAATGGTGTCAATAGGCAGTCTGTCTTGGAAGGCTAAAGAAGTAGCCAAAGCTCTGGTGGAATGGGCTTTAGGTTTATTAGGCAATTTTGTTGTCTAATTTCATATACCAGGGAAATCAAAGATGTTAGCCATCTGGATAATGATACCTTTGAAACTGAAAGTCCCTTTCTGCTTTCCGCATAGGAGACAAACAGCTGATCAGATTTTCTGAATTGTTTTGTTCTATCCAAGTAGTACCTCAATTGACGATGAACATCCAGGCAGTGTAATTTTGTTCAGACCTATTGGAATACTCTGGAAAAAGACAGGAGGTCAATGCTTTGGTTTAGATTTGATGTCGAGACCACCTTAGGCAAAAGCCCATGGTTAGTTCGTAAGGATACTCTGTCCTTATGAAACAAAAGATAAGGAGGACGACAACTGAGTGCTTGAAGCTCTGAAACTCTTCTAGCTGACGTAATAGCTACCAGAAAAAGAGTTTTCCATGATAACAATTTTAAGGAACAGGAAGCTGCAGGTTCGAAAGGGGGAAGAATCAAAGAAGCAAGAACTAAATTTAGGTCCCAAGGAGAAGGAGGATTTCTTATAGGAGGTCTGAGAAGAAAAACTCCTTTCAAAAAGGCTTTGCAGAGTTTGTGGGACATTAGGGCAGATTCAGAAATACCCACATGAAAATTAGAAATAGCTGCCAATTGAACTTTAAGTGTAGAGGGAGATGAACCTGCATGGAAGAGTTCAGCTAGAAAATCAAGGACTAGTTGGATGGAAGCGGTGAAAGGATCTATGTCCTTTCCTTGTGCCCAATATGAGAAGCGTTCCACTTACTCAAATAAATCTTCGAGTGGAAGATTTATGGGAAGCTATCAATATATCTCTAACAGAGTGAGATAATTGAGGAAGCCTGGCTAAGGTTGGAACTGGAGGAACCAAGCAGTGAGGTTCAGAGAGGGAGGGAGCGATGAAACTGACCCGACTGATGGATCAAAAGATCTGGAACTAGGTCCAGATTCCACGGTCGCTCAAGAAAACGATGTAGAAAGGGGAACCACACTTGTCGAGGCCAGTAAGGAGCAATGAGGATCATTGAGGCCTTCTGAGCGATAGCTTTCTGAATTACTTGAGAGATCAGTGGGAAAGGAGGAAATGCATACAGAAGTCCCCGGGGCCAAATTTGGACTAGAGCGTCTCTGCTGGGTTGGCCTGGTAAAGGGAATAGAGTGAAATATTCTCTGCACTTGCTGTTTTGGGGAGTAGCAAAAAGATCGCAGCAAGGCTGACCCCACTTGAGGAAAATTTCTCTCACTACAGAGTCTTTCAGAGACCACTCGTGAGGCATGAGAATGGCTCTGCTCAACTTGTCCGCAATATGATTGGACTTCCCGGGGATGTGCGTTGCTATCAGAAAACGCTGAGAAGAAATCGCCCATTGCCACAGTCTGAGTGCTTCTCGACACAGGGGGTATGATCAGGTTCCGCCTTGTTTGTTGATGTACCACACTACAGACATAGTGTCTGTCTGGATTGCAATTGTTCCCAAGGGAAGAGAGTCTTGAAGGGCTTGCAACGCTAAAAGCACTGCTCTCATCTCCAGAACATTTATGTGCAAGTGGCATTCGTTTGGTTGCCATGTGCCCTGGACTGTCCTGCCCTGATAATGCCCCCCCCACCCGATCAGGGAGGCATCCGTTGTCAGTGTAGCAACCGGAGGAGGTGGAACAAAAGGTCTTCCCGACAGAAGATGGGGGGAAGACATCCACCACATGAGATGCTTTTTGCACGCCTGCGTGATCACAATGGTGTGAGACATTGGAAGTTCCTGGTATGACCATTGAGTAAAAAGCATCCACTGAAGGATCCGCATGTGATATCTGGCTAATGGAAGGAGAGGTATGGCCGCTGCCATAATTCCCAACACCTTTAGAACTAACCTGGCTTTGATTCTGTTGTTGTTGAGAAGGAGTGATACCAATTTGTGAATGTCTGATATCCTTTGATGTGTTAGCCTTGCAGACATGTTTATCGTATCTAGATTTGCGCCTATGTAAGTAATAGTACGACAAGGCGACAAAACTGACTTTTCGCAATTTATTGAAATACCCAGTTTTGACAAGCGAAAAGTATAATCTCTGGCCATCAGGAGGAGATGCTTGGTGGGAGCTGTGAGGAGCCAGTCGTCCAAATATGGAAACACCTGGAATCCTTGTCGTCTCAGGTGAGAAGCTACCACTGCCATGCATTTGGTAAACACCCGGGGGGCAGTGGTGAGACCAAAGGGCAGGGCCCTGAACTGAAAATGACTGGTTCCCAGCCTGAAGCGGAGGAATCTTCTGGAGCGTCTGTTCATTTTTATGTGATAGTACGCATCCCGAAGGTCTATAGAGCACATCCAGTTTCCTTTGCCCAAAAGGGGAAGGATGGATTGCAGCGTGACCATCCGAAATCTTGTTTTCTTGACTGATTTGTTCAGGACACTGAGATCCAATATCGGTCTCCAGTCCCCTGTTTTCTTTGGAACTAAAAAGAAGCTTGAGTAGATTCCGGATCCTTGTTGGTCCGCTGGCACTGGCTGAATTGCTCTTTTTGCAAGCAGTTTTGAAATTTCCAAAGCTGCTAGATCCCTTTGAGCGGGTGGAACATCTGGAAGGGATTTTTGACTGATTTGGAAAGCGAAGAAAGGGGATAGAATAGCCTTCGGAAATGATGGACTGTACCCATTTGTCTTGAGTCAGGGATAGCCAGGCTTTTGGGTACAGTGACAATCTTCCCCCGACTGCCTCCGAAGATGGGCAGTCGGGCAACACCTCAGGGATGCTGAAAGGGCTTGTCAGGAAGGCTTCCCGATTGCCCTGGTTCTGGACCCCCTGCCCCTAGGGCGGCGTCTACCATTGTTATTCCCACCTCTGCCTCTGGTAGGAAAACGACTCTGTGCGTCAGGTGAAGTCCCTTGAGATTGTTTACGGAACCACATCTTTCCACCCTTCTGGCCTTTGGGGTAAGGCCTGGAAGGAGTCGAAAAACGGACTCCGACGGCAGAAAGGGTCTTGCCATCAGTCTCGCACCTAGTCAGGGTTTCTTTCACTTGAGGACCAAAGAGAGATGATCCATCAAAAGGGGAGTTCGTGAAAGACGTCTTGAAAGGGTCCGCAAAATTGCATAGCCGCATCCAGGCGTACCTACGTAAGGCCACACCTGTCCCTGCGGCTCTGCTCGCTCCATCAGCCACGTAAGAAAGGAGGCGCATGGAGGAGTTGGATATGGAATTAGGGTAGCCAGCTGCGTGTTCATCTTGTCTTGGAAACCCGCAGCTGTAGGATCCTTTAACATTTCACTCGCTTCCTTGATCAAGTCCCTTTGAAGATGAGTAAAATGGCACAGGTAGTTCAGCGAACGCATGGTAAATGTCGCTGAGGAGAACATCCGCTTCCTGTACCTATCCATGGACCTAGATTCCTTGTTAGGTGGATGGACAGGTACTGAAGGATCAGCTAGTTCCTTCTTTGTGGCAGCAGCTACCACCATAGCATCCACAGAAACTCCTTTCGTTAAAAATTGTTTGTCTGCTGGAGCTGTTATGAACTTAGAGGGTCTCCTGGGAGTGGGGTCCACTGAATCAGGAGCCGTCCATGCCTTCTTAGCAACCACCTGCATGAGGGGATCGAAGGGGGGGGACACCCAGGAGGTGGAAGGACGAGAGCCAAACGCCTCAAGATACACAGATTCGTCCTCCGAAGGGTTGAGGGCTGGCCAATTTCCCTCTGTTTCAGGATCTCCAGAATGTCTGCAAATGAGACATCTTCAGAAGGGGAACGGGGAACCCTCAGAATCATCCAAATCTGTGTCTGACGTGATGGACTCAGGTGAGTCAATGTGTTTCCTCTTACACTTCCTCTTCCGAGTGGGCTCTCCTGCCAAATCAGGAGCTGCCTCGGAAGAGGATGAAATCCCACAGGGGCTCCTGAGGAGCTGTCTCTCTGCGGTCCGGGATGAGGGAGTGAGTCGACTTAGCCTGAGGCACCATAGAGGGAGGGGCGGACGGAGCCGACTGTGGAGTAGAGCCAGGCTCTAACACACTCCGCATGACCTCGAATGCACCCCTGTCAGGCAGAGCCAGAGGTCCCCGCTCCGAGAAGCTAAGAACCCCCCTCGGCACCGACAGTGATGGCTCCGAGGCCGAGCCGAACTCACCAGCGCCGAAGCCCCGAGAGGGAGAGGGGGGTCGGACAAGGGTCCGATGCCACTCACCCCCTCGGAGCCGAAGAGGGAAGTCCGGCGCCGAGATTCTTCCAAAGAAGAAAACGGAGCCGACGACGGAGCCGAAGACAATTGTATTGGCTCCGACGTAATCACAGTCTCGGTTCCGACACGACCCGGCTCCGAACTCAAGAGAGTCGAAGGAGGAATATGTTGATGGACCGGGGCAGGCATCGACTGATGAGTCGGGCTCTGAAGCATCTGGGCCAGTGCCTCGGACTTAAGTAGTCGACTCACTACCCTCTGAAGGTCATGATCCGACAGCCTCGATGACCTAGAGGAGTGAGACCTTTGGCTCCGTTCAGACAGCAGGGGAGATCCTGGAGCCGAATGAACGGAGCCAAGAGATGGTGACCTGGACCTCTTCCTAGTTGTCGGCTCAAGGTCTGGTCGGAGCCGACACGGAACTCTATAACCTCGGCTCCGCCGAGCGAGGAGCCACAGAAACTGTGGACTGAGACTTATCGGCTCCAGCCGGAGCTGATGAAGGCAAAGGTTGAGAAACCTTAGGTCTCGGCTCAGAAGCCGGAGCCGAAGACCTAGATGCCTTAGAGGGCTTCCCTGTTGAAACAGACAGGGAATCCTCTGGCTTGAGTAAGCCTCTAAGAATTAATTTATTCTTTCTTTCCTGCAGGACCCTGGGGCTGAAGCCATGGCACACAGCACAGGAGTCCTGCAGGTGCAAAGGCCCCAGACAATAGACACAAGAAGTGTGAGCGTCTGTCAGAGACATTTTCTGACAGCATGCATCACACTTCTTGAATCCGGAGACCTTTGCTTCTTTAGACATTTTGTCTGAACAGGTGTACACAAACACGCACACAAACACACTAGTTATACCCTGTCAGATTAATACAATAAAAATAGTAGTAATACTAGTAATATAAACTACAATAAACACACACACTCCACTAGGGAAGGAAAGGCCTATAGGCCCAAGGGAAGAACCAAAGGTTCTTGAGGAAAGAAACGGAAATTTTTTGGGTAGGGAATAAAAGTTTTCTAACCTACACTAACTAAGTAAAAATATTAAATTAAAGGGGTTTTTAAAGACTAATTTTCACAAGAAAATAGTACTCACCAGGAACCGGTAGAAACAACCAACCTCGAAGCTGTAGCGGCAAACGAGATCTGAGGTAACTCTCGCCTAGCATTGTGGGATATAAGGGGAGCCTCGAGCCGGTGGAACCAACTCTCGAGCTTTTAGAGTGGCCGAGTCGGAGCCGAGGTCGGCTCCGAACCCATCCAGCAAGAATGAAGGCGAGATAGACAACTTAACATCAAAGTTTTCCATGACAAATACTTGAGGTTGCAAGAAGAGGCAGGTTCAAAAGGTGGCATTGTCAGAGATTGTAGAACTAATGATAAATCCCATGGTTGAATAGGTTCTCTAAAAGGTGACTTCAGATGATTCACACCTTTTATGAAAGTCTTGCACAATTTGTGGGGCATAAGAGAGGAATCTTGGACACCCTCATGAAAATTAGAAATTGCAGCCAAATGAACTCTAATGGTAGAGGCCAACAGACCCGATTGAAAGAGGTCGGCCAGATAGTCTAGTATTATCGACACTGGTGCTGAGAAGGGATCTACTCGTTTATCTTTCAGCCAACAGGTAAATCTTTTCCATTTGCTCAGATAAGTAATTCTAGTGGAAGACTTAAGAGATGCAGTGAGAATATCACATACTGGTAAAGAAAGATCATTCTGCCTGACAATCAAGGGAATTGGAGTAGCCAAGCCGTGAGCTTCAGGCTGTTCAAGTTGGGATGAATCAGGTTCTGTGGATGTCAGATCAACTCTGGGGTTGGATGGAGAATCTATGGTCGATGTGAGGCCAAAGGAAGGGGAACCAAATCTGTCGAGGCCAATATGGTGCTATGAGGATCACCTTGCTCTTCAACTGATGGGCTTTCTTCAGAAACTGAGGAATGAGGGGAAAGGGTGGAAATGCGTAAAGAAGACCCAAGTGCCAATCGTGGACTAGAGCATCCCTGGGTGACTGTCCCGGAAGGGGAATCAGGGTGAAGTAGTTGCTGCATTTGTAGTTGGTCAGGGATACAAAGAGGTCACAGCAAGGACAGCCCCAGCAGTGGAAGATCTCCGCTGCTATCAAGGGATTCAGGGACCACTCGTGAGGTAGAAGAATGCACCTGCTGAGTCTGTCTGCTATCACGTTGGAACTCCCGGGAATGTGCATTGCTAGAAGAAAATGGTTGGTAGCCATCGCCCATTGCCATATCCTCATGGCCTCTCGACAAAGGGGGTAAGATTTGGTTCCACCTTGCTTGTTGATGTACCAGACGACTGCCATGTTGTCTGATTGAATTGCAATTGTCCCAGATGGCAGCAGGCAATGGAATGCTTGCAACGCCAGAAGCACCGCCCACAGCTCTAGAACATTTATATGCAGATGCGCCTCCAGTTTGGACCAAGTGCCTTGGACTGTCTGACCCTGACATAGCCCACCCACCCCATCAGGGAGTCATCTGTGGTCACTGTGGCCTTGGGTTGCTGGGGGGAGAAGGGGCGAGTCCATTGTGACAGATTGTGTGTCATCCATCAATTTAAATCCTGTTTGCACCTGTGGGCTACTCAAATCATGGCTGAAAGAGGATGCTGAAAAGGATACCATTGGGTAAGCAGTAGCCATTGTAGAAGCCTCATGTGAAACCTGGCCAGGGGAACAATGGTGATGGAGGCTGCCATGGAACCCAACAGCTGTAGGTCTGAGTGAGCCATGGATTTCTCCCTTGAAAGGATTGGAATCAGTTGTTGCTTTATCCTTACAATTCTGTGCTCGTGAATAGCAGCTCTGAAGTTCTCTGTGTCCAAGATAACCCATATGAATTCTGTTGACTAAGATGGGGTGAGAATGGATTTTTGCCAGTTTATGGTTATGCCTAGCCTTTGAGCAGCAAAGACAGAGTATGCCAGGGCTTCTTCCAGTAGATGTCTGGTGGGGGCAGAAATGAGCCAGTCGTCTAGGTATGGAAACACCTGGAATCCTTGAAGTCGCAAGTGAGCTGTGACAACTGCCATGCACTTTGTGAACATTCTGGGGGCTGTAGAGAGTCTGAAGGGCAGTACTCTGAACTAGTAGTGACTGGCTCCTGCAAGGAAGTGCAGAAATCTTCTTGCTGGCCTGTCCACTTTTATGTGGTAGTACGCATCTTGAAGATCTATCGAGCACATCCAATCATCTTTTTCCATAAGCGGGAGGATAGACTGTATTGTGACCATCCGGAATTTTTGTACTCTCACAATCTTGTTCAATACACTGAGATCCAAAATTGGTCTCCGGTCCCCAGTTTTCTTTGGCACCAAAAATAGTCTTGAGTAGAATCTGGATCCTATTTGGTCTGGAGGGACTATTTGGACGACTCTCTTTCTTAGCAGCTTTTCTATCTCCAGTGCTGCTTCTTCCCTTTGACTGGATGGAACATCAGGAAGGTTTTTTGAATGGGCAGAACAAAGATCGAAGGGGATATGATAACCTCTGGTTATAATCCTTTGTACCCAAGAATCGGTGGTAATGGTTAGCCAGGCAGAAGGGTATGAGGAGAAACGTCCCCCAACCACCTACAGAGGAAAGGAGTTGGGCCGCTCTTCAGGAGCACTGGTAGGATTGACCAGGGAAAGAATCCCTGGAACCCTGGTTATGCGGACCCCCTCTGCCCCAAAAGGAGCATCTTCCCTGTGAGTTTCCCCCTCTGCCTCTAGGATAGAACTCAGCCTGTGTATCATGGAAAGGCCCCTGAGATTTCTTAAACCATATCATCCCACTCTTTTGGTTTCGGGAGAAAGCACGTTGAGAGGAAGAATAACGGACACCTATGGCAGAAAGGGTCTTACTGTCCTATTCACATCTGGCCAGTGTGCTTTTAACTTTGGGCCCAAACAATGAGGAGGCCTCAATGGGAGCATTAAAAAAGGAAGCCTTAAAGGGTTCCCCAAAATTGCACAAGCGCATCCAGGCATGTCGTCTCAAGACCGCAGCTGAACCCGCTGCTCTAGCTGCTCCTTCTGATGAGTGAGATATCAGTCGCATAGAGGAGTTAGATATTGATTCAATGGTGGCCAGCTGAGAGGCCACTTTGTCACAGACCTCATCAGACATGGCACCAGCCAAGGTTTCAGAGAGCTCAGAAATCAGATCCCTTTGAAGCCTGGTAAAGTGTGCCATATAATTCAGGGACCTGATAGCAAAGGTGCACTTCCTTATCCTGTCCAGGGCCCGGGACTCTTTGTTAGGCAGATGGACAGTCTGGATTTCTTCTTCTGCCAGATCCTTTTTTGTTGTGGCCGCCACCATCAAAGCATCCACAGGAAGGCTTTTGGACCAATGGGGATCCAAAGCAGGAGGGGACAAAATCTTATCTGGCCTCCGGGGAATAGCTTCGATGGTATCAGGAGTCTTCCAAGCATGCTGCACGATAAGCCGGACAAGTTCATCGGCAGGTGGAGTAACCCAGGAGGTAGGGGGCCGGGCGCAAAAGGCCTGCAGGAACACAGATTCCTCAGAGGTCAGATTAGAGGACTGCCAGTCACCTCTCTGTTTCAGGATTTCAAGGGTATCACCAAAGGATACCTCAGAGGGTGACTGGGGGTATCCTTCCCCCTCATCAAAATCTGTGTCTTCAGTGAGGGACTCCTCTGTGGAGTCCATGTGCTTCCTCTTACACAAACTTTTCCGGTAGACCTCCTCAGTGGGAGAAGCTGGAGAAGACAGCGGAAAAGGGGATTCCTGTGGGAATAAGTCCTGAGGCCCTTGCACCCGGAGTCCACTAGGTGTGACTTGTGAAACCAGTGTACCAGAGGAGGGTGGAGGTATAGACAGTCCAGTATCACCAGCAGCAGTGAAAGCCCTCTCCATCAGTTGGAAGGCTGGTCCACCTGAGGAGGAGTGCATGTCTAGGACAGGGGTCACCCCTCCCCTAAGTGGCTCAGCCTGCCGACCTGGAGTCCCTGGATGGCTGTGGAGCAGCAAACTATGTGTGTCACAACTGACATCCTGGGTCATAGCAAAACATTCCTGCCATGAAGGCAACTGTGGTTCCTTAGTGAGATCCATAAAAGGAACCGCAGAAGGGGAAGACTGTGCTATATCCATGGACTTCAAAGGCAATGAAGGAGGAGAATAAGAAGGGGTCTTTGGAGATGGATGATGACCTCCCAAGGAAGGGTAGTTCCTGAGGGGTGGGATACATCTGGCCAAGAGCACCTGATCCACAAGATGCAACACATCATGTTCGGAAAGGCTTCTAGTGGACCTCACGGAGACAGAGGGAGAAACAGGCCTGTCCACAGAAGTGGCAAACTCGGTGCCCATTTCACCCATCCGCACAGAGGACAACAGTGTTGAGAGTGAGTGGACTACGGGTGTCTGCACCAAACAAGTCATCAGTGCCGAGGTCATGGTCTGCCCCGCCACAAGGATTGGTGCCAAAGTGGTTGTCGGTACCGAAGCTGGAACCGACAAAACTGGAGTCAACAATAAAAGTGTCAGTTCCGAGGAAGATCTTGGAGCCGACGTGGTCAAGGTCTGTGCCGACTGAATGGTTGGTGCTGATACAATGGTAATAGTCTGAACCGAGGAGCCCCTCGGTGCCAATATAGTGAAGGCTGCAGGAGAAGACGGAGCCAAGATCACGAATGGAGCCGAAGGCACTGAGACTGACTGAGAGAGAGCTCCGGAGCCGAAACTTTAGCCTTTTTAGGTTTTGGTTGGCGGGAGTCCCCAGCCAGGGATGAAGGCAAAGATTTAGCCTTGGTAGGAACATCCAAGATTTTCTTATGGGCTCTAGGAGGGGTTGAGGCCTCTGACCCAGAAATAGCCTCTGAAAAGGGAGATTTAAGAAGCCCCTTCAGTAACAGCTTGTTTTTCCTTTCCAACAAGGTTCTATTTGAAAAGTTCTCACAAATAGTACAGGGCGGGTCAACAGACAAGTGGGATGCCCCCAAACAATAAACACACAAAGACTGTACATCAGAAGTAGGTAGTTTGTGTCCACAATCAGAACACCGCTTAAACCCCAGACTACCTTTCTTATATGCCATGACAGCAAATTAATTAATAGAAAAAGGTACCAGCAATGGTACAAAAGAATACCCAAAGGTATGAGAAAAAAAGGGAAGGATTACTAACAATGGTAAAGAGAGAATACCTTGTGGTAAAAAGGTAGAGAAAAGAGCAGAAAAACCTGAAGAAAAAATGTATGCTAGATGCGATAGGGTAAGAGACAATGAAATATAAACTTTTCTGACAGAAAAGTAATATGAAAGATTATTAAATAACAAATAACTGTACTTAGCTCAAGAGAAGTAGCTTGACACGACCGAATGGCAATGCGGCAAATGAAATCTGAAGTAACAGGGAGAGGAGGATTGTGGGTAAGAGTTTAGCTCGAGAGTTTGAAGCTGACGCGAGCTTGGAAAATGGCTGGCTCGGTTCCGAGGTCAGAACCGATACCCATGCGTAAGGAATGAACAAGGATTAACAATATCGGATTATATATTCCACCAGATAAAAATATACCAGTGTTGGAAAATATTTTATCGTGGGCATCCCAAACAATAAACCTCGAAACCATAATCTTAGGAGATGTAAATATTGATTGGCAAACCATAGCTTCCAACTCCCTCACAAATAGTATAAATCTGTATGTTTTTTCTCAGCTTATCAATACTCCAACCAGATACAGCAAAGATCTTACCTGCCAGTCCACCCTTGACTGGATCCTAGTATCTCACCTTGCCAATTACCCCTCTTCCGGTACACTGCCTAGCTTCCTGAGCGATCATCTATCAGCTTATTCCCTTAGGAAAAAACTCCCAACAACTAAGACTACACACTTTAAAATCAGTTAGGAACTCAACTGCTGTGATAGCTTACTGGTTAACTACTGTGACTACAGTGTACAGGGTCCTGGGTTCAAGCCCTGCAAAGGCTGTTTATTTGGGTGGGCGGTTGGCATAATGGTTAAGGTGTTTACCTAACAGGTTTGATTTTCACATGGGGTAATTGGCTAGGCTTAAAATGGCCCACAAGAGCAGTTAGCCTAGTACTTACCTATAAACCTATAAACTCATTTTTGTCAACATAATTTCAACTGTCTCCTATGTGAACTAGACTGGACACCCCTTAAACAACTACCCCTTAATGTGCTGTACTATCCTTTAATAACCTTTCTTCACATAGTTAATACTCTAGCACCCATTTGTACAAAAAGAATCAAAAAGAGCTCAGCACCATTGTTCTCTAAGGAATGTAAACAGCTGATGAATCAAAGGGAATTAACCTGGATAACCTGGAAACTACACAAAAATGAACAAAATCATATCAATTTCAAAACACTAAGTAACAAAGTGACAAAACTAATCAACAGAGATAAGAAGTCATACTATTCCAAGCTTCAACTTCAGCATAAAATCAACCGTAATAAATGTTGGCATTCCATATCTTCTCTACTTAACCCTAGTACAAACAGAGAGCACAACCCATCACCTGATATCCTTCCATCGCAAATAGCCAACACCTTTAACAACCACTTCATAAAATCCAATATCAGACCTACTAACAAGCACCCCTTATGCTGGATCCCCCACCCTTCAACCTTGTCAGACATCAGCCCTAGACCATCATCTACTTCTAACCCTGTCATTAATAACCCTCCTTCTCAACAAAGTGTCTTACAAATCCCATTCTCATTTCAGCCCATACCCACTAACACCATCAAGAAACTACTACAAAAACTAAAACCCTGCTCCACCTCAATTGATAATCTTCCACCACACTACCTCAAACTGGCTGCCAACTCAATTGCCTATCCAATCAGTATCCTTATAAAGAGGTCTTTATCTGAATCAGAAGTACCTACCATATGGAAACAATCTCACATCACCCCCATCCACAAAGGAGGCAACTCTTTTGAACCATCCAATTTCCATCCTATATCCATCTTGTCACCCATACCCAAAATTCTCGAGAGAGGTATCCATCAGCAGGTAATGCAATATCTATTGCAAAATAATCTTCTAACCAAAGCCCAACATGACTTCCGACCCAGCCACAGCACAGCTACATCCCTATTATCCTTTACAGACACCATGAACAAGGCCAGAGATGCAGGATGCTATACTGCCTCAGCATTCCTTGATCTCTCCAAGGCCTTTGACAGTGTCTCACCCCTTACTATTGAACACACTAACTTAGGCTTCTCACATAACACAATAAAATGGTTTCAGAGCTACCTCAAGGTTCGTAAACAAGCAGTGAAATGGTACAATGAACAATCACCCTTTCTCCACAACCCTAGTGGAGTCTCTCAAGGCTCCATCCTTGGACCCATACTCTTCAACATTTTCACAAACAACCTTCACACTGCCTCTCACCCTGAAATCCTCATTCAGTATGCTGATGATTCCACCATAATCTGTACCGCTCAATCACTACCAGAACTACTTTCAAAAACTCAACAGTCTTCTACTGCAGGTGAAGCCTGGCTAAGAAATGCCCAACTCTTTCTTAATCCAAAGAAGACTAAACTAGTACTCCTTCACCCCAAAAACACCTTCCTTGTCACTGATCATTTCAGCATCCTTACATCTGACAACACTGTCATAGAAATAGTGCAGGAAACCAAACTTCTAGGAGTTATCATTGACAATAAACTTTCATTGACCACCCTCCATATACAGCAAAATACAAAGAAAAGTCATCAGAAATTGGGGCTCATATATACAAACAAACATTTCTTTACTGCAGCAGCCAAAACTACGCTTGCAAAAACATTTTACTTCCCTCCGTTCTTTATGGTGCCCCTATCCTAACTAACTTATAAACTTCTAACCAAAGCAAGATGGACCAGTGCCAATTAGTGGATAAAGCTCATTTTTTTTGAGGATGGATGTTTTATATTTTTTAGAAATGTCTTCATATTTTTAGAAACCCTTTCATCTTTTTAATATGTAATTTGTGTTGTGTGTATAGCTTTATCCACTAATTGGGTAATAAATGTTAGCATATTACTATTTAAACAGGGTTTTTTACATTCTGTGTATTTTCTGATGAAGTCTGGGAGGTGCCTGGATGAAAATGCATGTCTTGTGGGGCATTAAGCTTGTATGTACTAGCCAATAAAGAGTGGAGTTTTTCTGTCTTCAAAATCCAGTCTGTTTTGTTTAATACTTTATTCCAACTTATTTTTATTTCTAAAGTCATTTGCATTGTATTGAATTATACTGTATTTGTTCTGTATGTGGAGCTTTTCTCCCCGGGCCTCTGCTGAAATGGGTTCTGCAGATCCAGTCAGACCACCCCGGTAAACAAATGTCAAATAAATAAATAATATATATGTGTGTGTGTGTGTGTGTATATATATATATATATATATATATATATATATATATATATATATATATACATACATATATTCACACACACACACACACACACACACACACATATATATATATATATATATATATATATATATACACATATATAAGGCCAAACAAAATGCCAGACACACTTGTCATTGGTGATTCCATAGTCAGACACACTGACGTCCCGCTCACCAGACTGAGTAAGGAGAAGGTCACAGTAAGCTGCCTGTCGGGCACTAGAATCCACCACATAACGCAAGCACTCAGGTCTCTCAACAGCAGGTACAAGTACGACTCAGTCATTGTCCACGCTGGTGTCAACGACCTGAGACGTACCTCCTTGGACTACATGAAAAGGGACATCGAGGAGCTCTCTGATTATGTAGCCCAGGCAGGTATGACCCTGACCTTGAGCAGTATCCTACCTTCACCTAGAATGATGCCACAATACAGTGATAAGATGATCAGCTTTAATAATTGGCTTAAATTCTGGTGTCATTCAAAGGGGATCCAATGTCTGTCTGCCTGGGATGACATGCTGGACAAGCCACGCTGCTTCAAGGGACGGCTTGCACCTGTCACCCCTGGGCTTCGGATATTGGCAAAGGCTCTTGCCACCCCATAGTGCCTTTTTAGGCAAGGCTCAAATTCTAAACCTACCACCCTAGAACACCAAAAAGGAAAAAATAAGGGTAATGCTGCTCAATGCCAGAAGTCTCAATCTCAAGATGCACGCACTCGAGGCCCTTCTCAATATGGAGAACATCGATGTCTGTGCTGTGACAGAAACCTGGTTCAAGGCTCCTGAGAGCACCCCAGCACTAACAGGTTTCACCTCATATCATGCGTTCCGGCCCCAAAATCCGGACAACACCAAGAAAGGAGGGGGGGTGTCCATATTCATAAAGGACACCCACACCTCAAGGTTGGTGGCAACGCACGATGCATCGGATACCATCCAGTTGCAATTAACCATAGGCAAGACTGCTCTGCAATTTGTAGCATGTTACAGGCCACCCTCTCAAACTCAGGAACCTCACATGGCCTTCCTGAAAACATTGGAGGGGATAAATGTATCTCCAAACACCATCATACTAGGACTTCAACTACCCTAATATAGACTGGGAACACTACTCAAGCCCGAACACTCTAACCCA